>NC_038247.2:9061059-9074750 GCF_000004515.6 Glycine max
TATGTTACTAATAATATAATAATAACAATATAATTTATTGTATCAGATCTATTTATCCAGATTTATCTATCTAGATTTATTTATCGAAATTTATTTTGTCCAGGTTTATTTCATCCAATCTTATCTTATCTTGTCCAGATTTTATTTTATTTCGTTTATGGACTTAGACTTAAAATAGATTTGTAAGCTTTGGAGCCGAGGACCTAATCAATACATTCTTTAATATTAGGCTCTTTTTATTTTCTTTTGATATACTTTGTGTTTTAACGACTTGAATTCAATATGATTTTGTTTATCAATTATTTTTGGATTTGTACATATATGAAATTTTATAAGATTCTTTTTTTAGTTAGTATTTCGCTAGTTTTTAAAATAATTAATTAATCAAAAGCGTCTTTAATCAAGTTTTTAAATAGACTCATGGGTCAAGCCAGACTTTTATGTAAACCGAGTCGAACATTTAAAAAAAGTCTATGACAAGTAATAAACCAAGCTCAAGCCTTACGTATTCAACGAGCTCAAACCTAGTAAAGTTTGACTTGACTGACTCATTTTCACCCTAATTGTAATAGACAAAAAAAATAGATGCACTTACGGAACCCACATTTCTTAGGATGGATACAGATTGAGTGAAATATTTTAAGTGAATATACATATATATATATATATATATATATATATATATATATATATATATATATATATATATATATATAGGATTTAGACTTGTGCGAATTTCGGAAGTACTGTGGCATGGTTCATACCACTATTTATAGAAGACTCTTTCCGTTGTAGCATCAACGACTACAATAAAATGAGCTACGATCAAACAATTACAATCAAATGAATATACAATTATTATTCATGTTAGGAATCTCACTATTCAGAAAGGAATCTTACTATATACTTCAGATTGTGAGTAGCAAGTCAAGAATCTAGTTATTCATATCAGGAATCACCCTATTCACCTCATAATGCTACTCGCGTATAAATGCACTTTATCTAGAAGGCATGATCCATGGCCTATTATATAAGGAAAATGCTATGAATCTAGTGTTCATGAAAATGAAAGAAATCAAGTTCATTACTTCACCCTAAGGACGGGAACAATCCACAAGTCTCTTTTACAAATGACTATTACGATTTCTGGCTTTGTACGTTCCACTACCTTGTTAACTAGTGTAGCGATTGTAATTGCCAGTGAATTTTGGTTTACCTTAGCAACATTCTGAAACATTGAACATCCATATAGGCTCTCAATGGTTTAATTCATTGGCCATTTTAAATTTCCCTGGCCATATTAATATTTTCTCCTACTTTCAATAAAAATAAAAATAAAGTTACTGGTCCAATAAACCACGTTAACAATATCTGCATTTTGGTGAGGGTATTGGGAGTCTTGTTCATATACTATGGTTCATCATAGAAATTTATCTGTGAAAGCTGTTAAATATGCGATTTGGAAGTGCCCTTTTGAAGTTGAGCTACGGAATGACAAACACCAACAATTAATGTGTGTTTGGAAACCCGTTGTAACAGCTAAAATCACATCAATTAGGCTACAAAACTAACAACTAACATCAATTATGGCTGGGTGGTGATTGGTAAGGAAGAAAAAAAGGAAGAGAAGTCATGAGTTTGAATCTTTCACTAATAAAAAAACTAACAATTATCAATTAATTAACATTTGTAAATAAAAAATTATGCTATAAAACAGTGAAGATTAAACTACTAACTTTTAAATATAAGACCAAACACACTTTTATGGTTTTTTGGTTAAGAGATTTTGGAGGGACAAAAAGGAGAAGGTTGAAAAGCTTAAAATTTACACTTCTTACGTTATTGTCCGGTGTGTTGAAAAAAAAAAGGAAGAGAAGCAACATGCATGAGAAAAAAAAAACAGTTTGTCCATAATTGGAAAGAAAATAGAGAGAATGAATGGTTTGAAGTGTATAATGACTAAATTATCATTATTTTTTCATATTACTATTTTTTATTAGAAATATCTATATAATTTTATATACATTTTTTTCTATTCTCTCACTTTTTACCCAATCAAGTAAGAGTCTTAACTTTCTTTCTACCAAACAACTAACTGGGTGTTTGGAATAGATTTACATTAAAAAAATAATTAATTTTCATGTTAAAGATAAAGCAACAAATGATTTATTATACTTTTTTATAATTTTACCATGATTTTTAAAGTATAATTATTTATGTGTATTATTCGAATACATTATTAAAAAAACATCTCATTTTTTCTGTCTTTCCCTTTCTTTCCTCAATCAAATAGATCAGGAGCCAAAAACAGTGCTTTTATGACAAAATTATATATATATATATATATATATATATATATATATATATATATATATATATATATAACAAAAAACTGAGTGTTTGTGCCACCCTTTTATTGTAGATTTTGTCTTGTTTGTGAAGGGGCTACTGAACTGCCCTGCTGTCCTGTGATGGTGTCATTACTTACTAAGAAATGATATATGCATATTCATATATCATAAACACCTATTTAATAATTTTTATTTTTTTAATTTTTTTTCTATTAAATTATATTACCTATCTTACTTATTTGTTTTTCTCTTCTTTTTTTTTTCTTTTTCTCTATCAAGATGTCTATTAGCATAGTAATGTTCAAATATCTTTATCCTTACTCTATAGGCATTAATGCCAGCCAGCAAATTACCCTGTCACAATAGAGGTACCTAGCCCAATTACCGATCTTTGCAAGAGATTTCATCCAGAGAATAGTGACCACAAGACAGCCCAATTCATGCATGATCAATCCATGTGTGTGCAGAAGTCTACAAAAGTGGACCACTTCTGGCCATGACATATACAATGATACTGTACCTGCAGGCATCAAGAAATGGAAGATAATAATATACAAAGAAACATGTATAGGGTAGCTACCTTGTTAAGTTGTTATTATATTTTACCCTCTTTGTTGTCTTTTAGCTATGATATTTTTAGGAATTTCCACGGTTTTCACATTCATGAGGGAACAGTACAAAAGATTTTAAAGTTTTGAAATTTAGTCGAGGATTCCTCTAATTATGGTGACGTAGAAGTACGTATTATTTTATTTCTTTTGTCTTGAATTAACATCACCAGTGTCTTTCAATTTATTATATTAAAAATTAATCATATTTGTGGTGTGTAATTATTATTAGCTTAAAGAAAATTTTACACACCAAAAAATTTGAACACATTATTTATAATCTTTTTTATTTATGGTATTTAAAATAAATTATTTAGTGGAGGGTCCTCGAATCCTGGTGATATTGAAGTAACCCTTGGTAATGTTGTTTATTGATGATATTTATATAGGACATTGGATTCACAATTAATAACTCATGAGTACAAACTCCCTCTTCTCACTTCTTTCTAGCTTCGTGAAATTTTTTGGCAAGACAAGGAAAAAGAAAAGGCGAATTTGAGGATGGCAAAGGATGTCCTGGTTACTTGCAAATGCAGCCAAACAAAACGCGATCTACAATTTGTAATTAAGTCTAGTGGGAGAACACATGTACATCTATATATATATATTAATAATGTGTTTGGATCAGATTTTGCAATCCACGTTTCCTACATTTCCATGTCCAGAACTCTCAGATGACGTAGAAGCAAGTATTTTTTGCTTCAACTTGATCCGCGTTGAAGCCCGCAAACGCCAATTCTAACATGCAATAAGATTAAAATATCTAGAGACACTGTTAGATGGTGCATGGTCTTATCCAGCTGCATCTCTTATTCTCAAGACAATAACCACATGCTTGGTTCTTAGTGCTTGCAAATTATTAAGGATTCAACCATACCCTACAGCCACAACTTGAATATCGTTTGTCGCAGTGGTGAATAATGTTATTTCTAATCAACTTCACAACTGGCACTTTTGGACAAAGACAAAGAAGCCTATTTGTTTAACTGAAGAAAGTCAATGTAATGGTGTAGGGAATGTGCTAATTACACGTTGCCTTAGTTATTTGCCTTTTGTTTTTGTTTGTTTTTTACCAGCTATATTTTCATCTTCAGTCATGGTTGGCCGTGTTGTGCAAAAGTTTCAAGCTCTTTGTATTCGGGGTCGGCAAATTTGCATGAGAAACCAAGAAATTAAAATGAATAAAGAGATGTGCACCACTCATTATTTATTATTAGTATTACAAATAAATAAACAATGCACCCTAGGCTTTTCAAATTGGATTACTCAAACCAAAGAAAAGATACAGGATATATTTCCCCCAAAAAAAAAGAAACACAGATCTCAATGTTTTATTAATTGAAAAATAACCAGTCGTGTTATGTAACAGACTATACTAGTCGTTTTATGAAGCAACAATTATTGGCTTGGCTTCAGAATCAAAGAAAAAAGGTAGGTGAAACAAAAGGAAATGCGACGTCATTCTAACTTTAATTTGCTCGTAGCAATCATATTACAATTTCATCAAATGACAAATGCACAAGGAAAAGGTCGACCACTTACACTTTTGAGACCCCAAAGGATTTCCGAACACAATAAATAGAAAAGGAGAAAGGAAAAAATTGCAACCAAACAAATCACTTATCCCTTGGATGGGTTGGACCTAGTGGAGTTTCCTCACTTTCCCTATCTAGTGGACCATCTAGTAGCGTTTCCATTGGCCCCCTTAATGGGCTCCTGTTCGACCTCAATCTAAAAAATAAAAATATATCCATTAATACACAAAGTCAACGTGACTAAATACCAAACAAATTAATATAAAACTTAACTCCTTTTGTTAGTAAATAAAATAAAATTTAACTCATCTTTTTCTACTATCTCATTTTCTATCTAAATAAAAAATCTAAAAGCTACTCATTTTCTATTTATTTCCTTTTTTCTCACTTCTTTCCGGTTTCCATCATATATACTATATAGTTTTTCTTTTCCCTACTTCTCACATTCAAACATCTCATCATGGCTTGCTAGCTTGTACTATTTACAATTTTTTTTAATTGAAAGTCTTGCTTAAGAAATTATAATAATTACTTGAATAAATTACATTCACTCCCCTCCATTTAGCACTTATTACATAGAGACTCTCTCCGTAAATTATCCCTACGGATGTCTCTTTTGAACCTCCCTTTACGTATCATAATGGTGTACAACAATCTCACTAATAGTTCTGATTTTTGCATACCCTAACAGAGAGAATTTGGGGATTTCAAATTACTCAGTCTATATGGCAAAATTAGTAGAGGTTATTTTGGTATTTCAGGAAGAAAAAAAAACTAACACTGTAACTAACGATTCTGAATTAGGGAAGGCAAAAGAAATACAATTTTAAATAGGAGATATTGGTGTAATAAGTGATAAATGGAGAAGGGTGAATGTAATTTGCTCTAATTACATTAGTATTTGAAATTTGTTACAAAGTAAAAACATTAACTTCCATTCTCATTTCTTCCTTTCTCTCTATATATATCTCATTTCTATTTATATATGTGTTTATCTAAAAATAATATTGTTAGTCACAATTCATTGAAAATATCATTCTTAAATACATAATTATATATAGCATGAAACAAATGTATGGAAAAAAAATCATAAACATAGCTGTAAAAAAACACCATCTCTTCCTTTCAACCTTTGTCATTCATAGAAATTATTGTATTTTTTTTTTCATACACAAGTCTTGTCACTTTAACTTCTCGTTTTGATTTGAAGAACTAGTCTAAAAAGTAAAAAACAAAAAAAAAATCACGAAATTACTTCACTATTACTGGATGTCCCAATACTCATTTTTCAAGTTTGGACATTGGTTCCTAGCTGGACTTGTGCTACTTGCCCATTCTCATTTTCTACAGCCTTGCTGGCGTTGGATTTGGACCTAAAAGTACCAAAAGACCCTTCCATGTCTTCGAGCGTTTTTCCCCGGGTCTCAGGCAAGACGGTGTAAAAGAATATCCACCCAACAGTAGCAATGCCACAATAAAGGAAGAAAGCTCCACCAATAGTGATGGCTCTAGTGAGGGACAGAAAAGTCATTGAGACAACCGCGCTAGTGGTCCTATTCACCGCAACTCCCGCGGCCGCACCCTGCGCCCGCAGCCTCAACGGGAAGATCTCAGAACTATAGACCCACGTGATGGGACCCGCACCGATGGAGAACGTGGCCACGTAAGCCAACACCATGGCTATGCTCGATCCAACGGCCCACATTAATTTCCTCTCCGAATGATCAATAACAGTGAGGCTGATCGCAAGCGTGAGAAGCGAGAGCACCATGCCGCCGACACTAGACAATAACAACGGACGACGACCCACGCGGTCCAACGTAAACGTAGCCGCCAAGATGAACACGGTCTTAACGAATCCAACGGCCACGGTTGCAAGAAGCTTATGCGTGTCGTTTGTAATCCCAGCCTTTTCGAAGATCCTGGGGCTGTACAAAACGACGGCGTCTACGCCCGACGCTTGTTGGAAGAAGTGAATACCAAGGGCAGCGATTACGATGTGACGAATTGCGGGCGTTGGATAGAGGAAGAGCTCTTTCCATACACCTTCACCGTTGCTTTGTTTATTTACCTGAACGACGTCGTCGTTGCAACTCTCGGGGATCCCTGCGGCTTGTTTGATTTCCGCTAGCCTTAGTTGGGCCTCTTCCTTGCTGTCTGAGGTTTTGTTAAGCACTTTTCTTGCCTCTCCCAAACGACCCCTCATCACAAGCCACCTTGGGGACTCCGGCATCGCCAACACTCCTACTGTTAGGAGTACCGAAGGTATTGCACCAACTCCAAGCATCATTCGCCATCCCACCTTTAGTGTCAGCTTCGAAAATGCATAGTTTGATATGTATCCAATTAATATCCCTCCATTAATAAATACCTGCAAAATCATTTTTTATTTTAATCAAAACTTAATATTGTTTTCAATTATGGAAATCCTAACTAAAGCTGTTAATTAATTAGTAAGAAATTTATAAAAA
Organism: Glycine max; assembly: GCF_000004515.6. NCBI lineage: Eukaryota > Viridiplantae > Streptophyta > Magnoliopsida > Fabales > Fabaceae > Glycine > Glycine max. The sequence continues at coordinate 9,068,025 of NC_038247.2, forward strand.
TATTAAAATAAATATATGCAGAATTTAATTTCTACCTATTATCAAAATATAATAAAAAAGATAACCACAAATATGATTTTTAAGATCTTTATATGTGGAATATGATTTTTAAGATGTGTATGTAACAATTTCATATTAATACAATTAATCATCTTAAATTATATTTCCTCCGAGCTAGTTTTTTATTTATAAGAAGTAAGTTTTCATGGAAAACCTATTTCTTATGAAAAGGTCTGAATGTAACATCAATAAGGTCTGAATGTGATTCAATAGTTTATTCTTATTTTTATTTGAAATAAATTAGACAACTTGTTTTAAAAGAAGACTATAGAGGTTATTATAATATTATCAATTTATAATTAAATGACAAATATATGCAGTATATCCTATTAATTACTAAAAAAAATATAAAGAAAGGAACCTCAGGGAAGGAAGTGAGGAAGCCACGAGAGGAGGCCGGGGAGACCTCGGCGGTGTAGACGGGGGCTATCATGAGGGCGTAGCCGATGCCAATGCCAGCGACGAAACGGCCAAACATGAGAAAGGAATAATTGGGGGAGAAACCCATGAGAAGTGCTCCGACAAAGAAGATGGCGCCGGCGAAAACAATCGTGTAACGGCGACCTATCCAGTCGGAGGTTCTGCCGGCGAGACATGAGCCTATCAGAGAGTATAGGTTGATGATTCCGAGCAGGATCTCGATTTGCTCGTCCGAGACTTTCAGGTCCCTTTTTATGTATATGGCTGCTCCACTCATCACTCCAATATCTGTAACAATAACATCATATTTATTACATTTACATACCACGTGTAGTTAATGCTTCACTTAATAATGTTCTCGGAGATTTATTCCTATTTTTTTCCAATTAAAGAATCATGCAAAATCTTGTCCCACGAAACAAAAACACTGTTTCTTTTCCTTTTCCTTTATCTTTTTGCATTTGTTTTGTGCGCAAAAGTCTTCTTCCATTTTTCCTTTTCCAATTTCCACATAGACTGGATAAGTTATACGATTTTCGGCCCATGCTACAGCGTGTTAGCATGTTTGTGTGTTTGGTTTCACGTTAATAGATTTTCCATTCTTGATGAGTTTCTAAACACGCTAAAAAGAAGTTACAGCAGAGAGCAATTAAGACAAGTAGGAATGAATATATATATAAGACTCACCATAACCAAGCAAGATGGAAGTCATGGAGGCCAGCATAGCACAAGCAAAAGCATACTTGTTCCTTTTGCGCTTCTTTGGAGGATCGAAATCCTGAAGTGTCTTATGAGCTTCTGCAGCTTCAACTAGCTTTCCCTCAGTCATCTTAGTGACTTAGTTTAATTAGCTGAATATCCGCAGAAAGGAAAATATGAGAGAGATATTAGAGAAAGGAGTACTGTTAAAGTGCTAGCATGTATTTAATTTAATTATTGGGTGATGTATCTGACTATCTAAGTATGATGATATGTGAAGAGAGAAACTAAGGAGTAGTGGAGTTTGGCATATGAATGTGAGGTTCCGCTAGCGTGCTTATATAGACCAAATTAAGGCTTTCGTCACCATAGACTAAGGAGTCTCACATGGTAGATCGAAGTAGAATCCCCCAATTCTCTCTCTCTCTCCGACCTAAACAAATCGTTTTCCTTTGCGTGCCATACCTGTTTCACACTTTTTATTTTGAGGATAAATAGTCATTTTTATTCTTAATGTGTAGGGTATTTATAAATTTATTTTTGAAAGATAAAAATTTAAATTTTAATTCTTAAAAGTGAAAAAAGATACGATAAATTTATTTATCCGATAACTTTCATCCAATGAAAGAACCTACGTAACACATTTATTGACAAAGTTGTCGGTGCTTTACAGATACGAAAATGATTATTTATCAAAAATATAATTTAATCTTTATTTTCTTTCTTTTTTTAATCATTGTAAGCATAACATTACACTTAAAAAAATAAGAAATCAAACATAAGTTATAATAATAATAATAATAACATATAATATTGATTAATAAGCACAATTTGTCTGTTATTTTATAATTTCTTTTGTGTCAACAATAAATAATGAAAAAATCAAGTTAGATTTCATTAAGGATTAACTTAATAGTTATATATTTTTAATTGAGTCTCATATTTTAGATAATGTATTGTCACATTAGAAATTTTAGAATAATAGATAAATTATTTTTATTAATCAACATATTTATGTTTATTTTCCTATTTTTGTAAGTGTTTATTATAATGTATGTTTGCAACAATTAAAAAATGAAAAATTAAATTATATTTTGAATAAATAATTATTTTTGTTTCTGAATATGTAAAACGTTAATAAAATTCATTCTTGAATGTGTTATGTAAGCTTTTTTATCAACCATAACGAATAGAAGTTAACCATAGATAGATTTATTGAACTTTTTTCACTTTTTAAAATTAAAATTTAAATTTTTATCTTTCGAGAAAGAATTTATTAAGGCTCTTCCCATTCAACAAAAATATTACTATTTAACTTTATTTTTATTCTTCTTTCTGAAAATGATTGTTGTTCACTCGGTTAGTCCACAAGGATACCTAATGTAATAAGAAAATAAAGAGAAACAAAGAAACGCGCTGAAAGTGCTTTATTTCGTACGTGAATATTATTATTGTTTCCGCGTGTAGAAATCACGAGTGCAAATTGGCCTCGTGGTGTGGCTCCCAGTCCCAGCCACTAAGTGACAAATCAGTACAGTCTACAAATGTTTAATAATTGAAATTTACTAGTTAATATTCCTAAAAAAAATTAAGTGCGTGTACATTAATAAATCTTGTATGATGAATAATAAACATACAACTCATTTGGAAGTGTATGAGAAGGAAATAATAATAATAATAATAATAATAATAATAATAATAATAATAATAATAATAATAATAATAATAATAATAATAACGACGACGATAACAACGATATGTACGTAGGGAAAAGGGGCATACGTGTGTAAAAGTTTAGCAAATTGACCTCAGGGTCACTTTTATAAACTTTTTTCAAGATTGAGTCTGTTTTAAAAATAATTATTAAAGATGTCTGTTTTTGAAAGCTTTTCGTCATTATTATAAGCAAAACATCGCATGGCAAGAGATAATAGACATTTCGTCAATAGGATTGGCGAAACAGACATGCCATTTCGCTATTGGCAGTGGGTTTCACGGGTGGTATTAGCAAAATAGGGGTGAGAGTTTCGCGGTTGACGTGGCGCGCATGCAAGGGCCAAATAGAAAAAATTATATATTAAAATTAAAAAGGATTTTAAAAATGAAAGAAAAAATATATACTAAAATTAAAATATTAACATAAAAAATAGGAATTAATTTTCCTGAACATATATACTGATTTTCTTTCCATTATGTAATTAAAAAGGAAAGAAAATAAATTACATAAAAAGTAAAGGAGGACTTATAATTAATCCAAAATATCTTGAGAAAATCCATAAAAATATTTTCTTTCCTTTTTAATTACATAATAATATAGATAGATACGGATTTTATTTCCACTATCTAATTAAAAAGGAAAGAAAATAATTAATCCGAAATAATAGAGATGGATACTGATTTTCTTTCCATTATGTAATTAAAAAGGAAAGAAAATAAATTACATAAAAAGGAAAGGCAGGACTTAGAATTAACCCGAAATATCTTTAACAAATCCATAAGAATATTTTCTTTTCTTTTTAATTACATAATAATAGAGATGATTACATATTTTCTTTCCATTATCTAATTAAAAAGGAAAGAAAATAATTAACCCAAAATAATAGAGATGGATACTGATTTTCTTTCCATTATGTAATTAAAAAGGAAAGAACATTAATTATTTAAAATTAATTTGATTATTATGTAATTAAAAAAAAGAAAATAAATTACATAAAAAAGAAAGACAAGACTTAGAATTAACCCGAAATATCTTGAGCAAATCCATAAGAATATTTTCTTTCCTTTTTAATTACATAATAATAGAGATGGATAGTGATTTTCTTTCCTTTTTAATTACATAATAATCGAATTAATTTTAAATAATTACATAATAAATGAGAGTTAATATTTTTTCTTTTCATTTATGTTCAGGAAAATTAATTCCCATTTATTATGTTAATATTTTAATTTTAGTATATATTTTTTCTTTCCTTTTTAAAATTCTTTTTAATTTTAATATATATTTTTTCTTGTTTGGTCACTGCATGCGCGCCACGTCAACCGTGAAACTTTCACCCCTATCCTATTTTGCTAATACCACCGACGAAATGCGAAATGTCATGCCTGTTTCGCCAATACTCTTGACAAAATGCTATGTTGTTCCTACCACGTGCTGTTTTGCTTTGCTTACGGTGATGACAGAAAGTTCTGAAAAACAGACCTCCTTGATAATTACTTTTAAAACAAACCCAGTTCTAGAAAAAGTTTATAAAAGTGAACCCCTAGGATCTATTTGTTGTAAAAGTTTAATAGATTCTTATATAATTTTTTAAGAGATATAAAATAGTTAAGAGATTAAGAAAGAATAAAATGAGAAAAAATTCATGAATTTGACTAATTTTACTAACAAATTAACAATTAACATTATAAATAAAAAAATTAATATTATTTCTTAAGGTTAAATTATTAATTTGATCTTCTATTTATTTAATTAATTTAATTTAGTCCATATATTAATAAAGAAGTTTAACTTAATTCTTTAATTTTTAAAATTGAAACATTATATTAGTAAGTTAAATTGTTTTTTAATCATTACCTAGAAAATTATGGTCTAGTTTTTATATTAAAAAATTTAGGAATAAGTTATATCATTTCTTTGAATTATTTTTTTATTCATAAGAATTAAATAAGATACCATAAATTAGATCCTCAATTATAAAAGTGTTAAATTACTAAAACCAGTTTAAAGACTAAAAATAAAATATAATTAAAATTAAAACTCATTTATAAACATTTCTTATTAAATTATCATTCTTATACCTCTATTATTATAGTTAGTATTATTATTACCACTTTGTATTACCATAATCATCATCATTATAATTATCATTACTATTTTCACCACTACTATTAGTAATGATGGAAGATAATAGATAAGACAGATTTAAAGAATATATTTTAATCGAAATCACAAAATTTTGAACCATATTTTAAGAGCTATCATTGAAAGTTATTTTTTTTTCCTGTTTCATTATAAGGGATTTCCCATTTGAAACACTACCTTTCTTTCTTTTTTCATTATAATTAAGGGGTTCTTTTTTTTTTCATTAGTAGGATTCTTCCACATTTCTGTAAAAAAAAAGGGTTCTTCCATTTGAAACCCTCCCTTTATTAATTAAACATAATATATTTACATAAACATTATATACACATCACTGAAATTATTAGATATTTACTAACTCCATTATATCTTAATTAATTTAATTTTTTATTCTTTACTTTTTATCTTAATTAATTTAAATAAAACTACTTTTTTTAAATAAACTAGTGAATAATATATTATAATATAACTCAAATAACAGATAGAATTAACAAAAACAATTTATTTCAATACGAATAATATATATTAATTGCTTGAAATAATAAACGTCCGCTTTCACAAAAATATTGATTGAGCTATATAATATATTTTGACACAAATGATATATTTTTCATTAGCCATGAACATACCAACATATGCAAAATATTGCTCAATGCGGTTATTTAATATATATACTTTTGTTAAACATTAATTATTAATTTTTGTTAATAAAAAATTCAAATCAATGACTTTTCTTTTCTCTCTTCCATCTTCTTCGTTATTCAATATATGCCCAACCTTTTAGGCTCTCCGTTCAAATGGCTGGTTGATGTCGGTTTGGGTCTTGGGAATTGGGATAAAGTTCTATCAAGAGAGAGAATTGCTAGCTAATACAATTTCACAAGTCTGTTTGGTGGCCCGAATAATGTTTTACCAGTCGTTGGAGAATTTCATTACGGATTTTGGATATAATATTCCTCATGATTAAGACAACTTCTTTTTTTTATCTTTATATGAGATTTTTTTTTCGAATATATTTTTCTTTTAAATAGTTAAGTTTTCTAGATCTATTTTACGTATAACTTTTTGAGTGCTTATAAAAGAGAACGCGATTCATGAAGTACGCATTCGTGATTCATGAATCTTAGTAATATATATTAAAATTATCCAAAATAATTGGACGACAAAGTTATTTATGAATGATTAACATTTTATTAGTTTGATGATAAGTTTTCGAACCGATAAATTTGCGGAACGAGGAACCCAAATACAAGAAAATAAACAAAGTCCTCTGTTTTTAGAAGCTTGCTTTCCCTATAGATCGAAAGCAAGTAAATTTATATACGTGGGTGGAAACAAAAAGTGATTCAATACAGAGCATGTTTGTTTTTCACTTTCCCAGAATTTGTTACTAACAGATAAACGACAAACCTATCATTTTTGCATCTCGTAGGCTTTACTTTGAAATAATGAAGGATCATTTAGTATTCACCGGAAAAAAATAAAATCGGACAATAAGATTTGCACGCTGCCCATGCAGATTTTTTTTTACGTCCGCATGCAGATTTTTACACTCACGAGAAAATTATTAATTTCAGCTTTCAAGAATCACTTTTTTATTTAAACAGTTTTTAAATTAAAAAAATATTTAAGCAGTATTAGAAGTAGTAATTTATAGAAGTAAAGAAAACTAGTGAATTTAGTTAATG
>NC_038247.2:9076760-9087198 GCF_000004515.6 Glycine max
TTTTATTTAAGTCCTATAAAATTTAAAGGTGTTAGTTTTAATTATCAAATAACAATGATGCTAACCGAAAACATAATAATGATTTTAATAGTCTATTAAATTTTTTATTATGAAGGAATCTAACGAAATAATCGCATGTAATATTTTTGTAAACTGTGTTTTCAAATTTTAATTAAAAATGATAATTTAAAAAATAATTAACAAAAAAAAATTATATGTGATTATTCCATCAAATTTATTATTATTATTTGACAATAAAACTTATGTTCTAAAAAGCAAAAATAAATAAATCTTATAAAGGCTAAAAGAAATTAAAAAAATATATATTAAAAATTATAAAGACCAATTTATTATTTTAGTTTTTTTAATAAAAAATTACTTTCAACGTCTTATCATTATCCTTGCCTAGGATAACATTGATTTAAGGCGCCAGTAACAAAATCTGCACAATCTTATGTCGTTAACGTTGGTCATATGGGAAATCACCCAAGTCAAAGCAACAATTTGGAAGAACGACCACAACAATGACCTCATATAGTTGAACAACCATGTGTATCTTTTCCTAATTTCTTGATCTTTGACTATGCATATCTTTTAATAATTTTTAATATTGTTCACACGAATAATTTAAATTTTCTAATAATATCTCTTATCAATTCTTTTACTTTTCTTGTGCAGTAAAAACAGTAAGTATTTGTGACAACATATATATTCACTTTTTTATTTAATATTAGTACTTTTTATAAAATAAGAGGAAGATTTATAAAAGGATTTGTGACATAATATAAAAATATTCTGTTCACATTTATATGTTATATACAATTATCTCACATATTTAAGTTTGTATTCTACTGGTCTTAGTGGTCTACTACGGTACTACCACACGACCAACCAACAGTTTATTTATGACGTAGTTAAGACCCTCTATCTATTACTCCTATATATGAGTTATAAATATAAAATAGAATTAGTATTGGCTTGTAAGAAAAATTATGAGACTTTCATCAGTTCATGAGGGTTCAACCAGTTGGCACGGAAAAATATACGCTGAAAAAACATATACTAACAAAAAAAATTCAAAAATTAACATTAATTGTTTTTATTATATGGCGATTATATAACAAAAAAAATTATTGTTATAAATTTATATTATCGACGTAATATATTATGAATTTATGTTTTATGTACTATCAATGCAACTTTTTAGATTATCAATTAATTTTAAAAAAACATTTTAAGTATGATTTTTTAAAATAGTTGTTGAAACTTAATAATATTCTTATCACATCACTATATTGATTAAATGATAATATAAAAAATATTTACATTGTCATTATGTTCTAATTATTTCATATAATATATATATATATATATATATATATATATATATATATATTTTGTAATATAAATTGTTTTTTTCATACTAGTAGTAATATGTTGTCTATATATTATTTAACACGTTATATTATTAATGTACATGCATAATCTTTATACTGAAAAATAATTTTTAATTGTTGGACGAAAATTCTACCAATAAAACAAATCTAACAACTTTAGACTGGAGTATATGATTTCTGTGAGTGTTCATGTATTTACATAGTATGCGTGCACTCATTAGTCATTAATATATTTCTCAGCAAAAGAAATGTCAAATATATATTAAGTAGTTATCATTTCCCAATCAACTCCCTATGAAACAGACACGCACGTATCAATCGCTACATATTTGAATGGAAGAACATTCAATAAATTAAAGATGTCGAATGGTAAATAAATAAAGTTGTCACGCACGCATCGTTTATCTTTTCGTTTTTAGGACTTTGGCTGGTCTGTTAGACCCCTTGTTTCCTGATCATCTTCCCAAAGCTTTGGCTTCTTGTTCATGAATTATTATATATGATGCAAATCCTTGAAGCACGGATCCGTGTGTGTATATGTTGCATATACACACATCGGACATTTTTTTTTCTTTTGTCAATATCATGTTCTAGGTTGTCTAAATTATAAATTTGATTTCTTATAATTTTAAATTTGTATATTAATTTAATTTTTAAATAAATAATTTTGGACAGAGAGTTCATATAACTAGTTCACATGACATTAATGTAAAAAAATTAACCGAGATAAAAATTAAAAATTGTCTTAATAGGAATTAAGCCCATAACCATTTATATATAAACAAAACAACAAACCATCAAGATAATTATTTTGTTTAGTTAGTTATATTAATATTATTTTTTATGTATAATTAGTTAAGAGTTATTAATTTTTTTTTTTAAATTATCAAAATTTATAAATTATAATCTATTTAATATGTAAATATTTTATTTTATTTTATATTTTTTTTTATTTTGAATAGTTTCTATATTTTTATTTTATCAATTTATAATTAAATTTGATAAATTAATATGTAAATTATTCACTTAATTTTTTGTAAATTGATTATAATATACATATTATTTTTACTTTAATTATTTATATAAAATTATTCATAGACAATGCAATAAAAAACTTGTTTTGTTTAGTTAATTTATTAACATTACTTTTTATGAATCAAGAGTTATTAATTTGTTTAAATTATCAAAATTCATAAATTAAAAAATATTTAATATTTTTTTTTAATTTTACGTAAATAATTATACTAAAATAGTTTTTATAACAAAATCAATTTAAAAATATTTATGTAAATGATTTGCATATTAAATTATGAAATTTAATTATAAATTGGTAAAATAAAAAATGTAAACTATTCAAAATAAAAACATATAAAATGATATAAAATAAAATTAAAAAGATTTATATATTAAATATTTTTTAATTTATAAATTTTGATAATTTTTAAAATAAATAACAACTTTTTATTAATGATATATAAAAAATAATATTAATATATTTAATTAAACATAATAAGTGTGTTAATGATTTATTATCTTATCTATAAATAAAAATTATGAATTCAATTCCTATTAAAATAATAATTTTTATTTTTTATTTGATTTAATTATTTTCATATAAGCTTTTAAGTTTTATGAATTGCTATGAAGAATTACCTATCATAAACACGTAAGACATCAAACATCAAAGACATTCGAGTCTTAAATGTTTTCCTATAACTTGAGTCAAACACAAAGTAAAAGCGATCAACTAAACAAAGTTCAACTAATATGATTTTTCTACGTATTAAAAAAATGATGGATTCTTTGATTCATCCTAGTATATGTGCGATCAAGGTAATCCCTTCCTATCCACTCTGCCGTCTTGCCACGTCAAAAGAAACCATTACTGATTATCCACTCAATTACATCAGAGAGGACTATGCAGTAGAAATCTCCAGTGCCAATCCAATTGTTAATATATATTTTTATATTTTAATATTTGCCAATTGTTAATAATATTTCCCTTTGTTTAATTTGATTTTTTAATCCAAACAAATCAAAAACAGTATTAAGATACATCATGATAAATTATTTGCTTAACTTGATGTGTATTACACGTCTAAATTATCTCTTTCATCTAAATATATAAATTAAGGTTGTCATATAGTCTAATTTGTCTAATATTGAACTCGAACAAAATGTCCAACTGATGTACTTTTAATATGGGTATAAAACAAAAGAGATAAAAATAAAATAACTACATATATAATTGAATACTAATTCTTTTAATATCTAAACAACAAAACTCAACAAAGAATGTAATCAGAAGTCAGAAAATTAACGACAACGACAAGTTAATTATTAAAAAAAATGTTTTACGTGCTTTCTCATTACTTTTTAGGTGATTCGTGATAATGCATCTATACTTTGAAAAACATAAGATTAATCTAGTGGTTAAAAAGGATGAATGAATAAGAAAGAGAAAGATTTTACATTCAAATTCTTCCACTGATATTTTGACAAAATTAACCAACTAATATTGTGGATAAAAAAAGAATGCATCTATACTTTGAAATTATATTCATTAAAAATGTGTTAGCTATATATATCCATCAAAGTCATCACTTCACATGTTGAGAAACGAACATAATTTGTGTTGCAATAGTGTTTTAATGGGTCTATACTTCGTAATTAAATTCGTCAACTTGATGTCTAAAACTCATCTCAAATTTCTCCATCAAATCCCATCTTTTCTTTTGTGTATACCGGACATAAGACAAATAGCGTTTTCTCCATATAGGTGATCTTTTATATTTTCTAATTTTCTTTTTAAATATAATCAACTTAACTGCCATAATTATGAGTTACTTCAACATCCACCAGCTTGTCAAATAAGCAAATTCGAATTTTCTCTGCTAATGTATTGTCTAGTAGAGGATCAAACACACTGTTAAGAACAAAAATAAAAATGAACGGAAAGAAAGTAGTTAAGTTTTGATAACAGATTGTTTTCTTTCTTTTAAAGTAATTAATTGCTTATTTTTTTAAGGATGAGCTAGCTGTACGTACCCCATTGATCTCTGGCTGGTACACCGTTGGGGGATTAATGTGCAACTTATTCATTGGAGACTTGATAATTATGAAATATGAATTAATTTGATAGTCAATTTAAGTTAATAAATAGGTGTCATTTATTTATTTTATTATTTTTTTTAAGAAAATAATGTAAAAATTAATATTTTTATAATTTTTGATTGATAGAATTCAAAAAAAAAAGATTTCAAGTACTTTGTAAGAAAAATTGATACAAAAATTAGACAAAAAAGCCTTGAAGAAAATTCAGGCTTAGCGCGAAAAGACCCACGGGGAAGCCCATATGCTCGCTTAGAGTGAAAGTCCGCGCTAAGCACGAGATCAGCGTGAAAAGTATGCTACCTTAAGCCTATAAAAGGAGGAGAAAGGAAAATACACACCGAGTCTTATAGCTATCCAAAGCTTAAGCCTATCTCTTAGGGGAAACCCCTCTCTCTTTAAGCCATTTCTCTTTTATTGTTATTAGTCATCCAGCTCTTTCTTTCATTAGTCCGTGAAGTGTAAAGTCTCTCATGACTATGAGAGGTTAAACTCCTTTTGTTGGGAGCCTGTAGGTCAAACTCTTGTAATGTAATTTTTTTCTATAATCTATTTAATGCAATTTTGTTTTTATAATTTTTCTTTGTCCTCTTCTGTTATTATTGTCTGATCACCCATATAATATAATATTTAGAGGGTAACGTATTGAAAAATAGTTATTTTCTGAAGAACCGGGGAAGGATATCTGAATTAATTCATTGCTAGAAATAGATTGACATTTATTTTGCTTAACAATCTTTGCATCTCTTATCTTAATACTGTTTGTTATTTTATCTCTGCAAAGAAAATTTGGGGGAAATGATAAATAAGCTAAGTCCTTCTTGCGAAAAATCAAAAATAGAATAATTCAGTAGATGAAGATGGAAACAAGAATTTCATTAAATAGAGAAAATCTTTTAGATTACATCATAAGTAATTTTGGTATATTAGGTCCTCAACATCATTGTATTCTGATTTTATCTTTTCACATTTAAATTATTGTTTATTTTTTGCTATCTTTCTTCTTTTCTTTTATTCTTAATTTTCACACTTATCTTTATCTATTTCTTCTTCTATTTCTTTCCATGATTTAACAATTGGGCTTACATCACTAAAATACAATCAAAGTCTATGCGAATTTGACATTTGAACTTTTATTTTAATCTTTACCACTTGTGATAAAATTAATACACTTGTCAATTCGTTAACAAGACTATAAGAAGAAAAATGATTAATTAAGTTGGTGTTCTTGTTTTTTTTTTTTTTTAATTCTGATTCTGAAGTGGTGTTCTGGTCCTGTAGTTTATTTGTTATTTGCAGGGGTTCCTCGATAGTAGAGGCTGCATAACCTCTTTTCTTTTTTTACAAGACTGCATAACCTTATGATTGGTATTCATGATTGATAATTTTTTATTGTTGCTGTGTTGTGTTTAATTATGGCTGATTATAAACACACGCACACATGTACAGAAATATAAAATACTTGACCATCATGCATTTAAGATTAAGAAGCTCTTGGGTGTGGTTGCTCTAGTAAATTTGGAATATATTGTGACTTGTGACTTGTGAGCATTGGCCAATACTTAGCCATCTAAGATAAGCTGGGTCGGGTAGGTTAGGGTTTTTGGATATAATTTCAACGAAAATTCGGACCTTAATTTATCACTAAACATAACTCCCATTGGTTTGGGCAGGATATGATATTGTTTAGTTTAGTTGGCAAGTGGGTTTTATCTATACAATAATCATAATCATATTTTCTTTGGTAAGTTCCTTTTATTTTCTTTCAGTGTAGAAAGATTAATATATTCTCAAATGAATGAATTCCTTTTACTTAGTTGGCATGGAACAATGTGTGCAGTGTGCTGTGATATATATATATATATATATATATATATATATATATATATATTAGTGGAAGGAAAAAAGTAGTGCTTGGCGAATACGTAGGAAGTTTCAGCGATGCACACATCCGGGAAAGAGAGATAGAAAACTATTGACATGTACTAATAAGGCTATAATGCTATATTCATTAGTTAATAATTTCATAAAATATGAGAATTAAAGGTTCAAATTTCATATGTTAACATCTAAGATCAAAACGAAAACCTTTCCCACAAATGTGTTCCTATATATACTATATATGGGTTGGAAGGTTCCCACGGTGGCTAGCAATAAGCATCTCATAATGCACTGAGTTACAAATTGTCGCTGTTTTTAATTAGGATCCTTATCATCGGTTTTATGTTGGAATCGTGGCGTCAACTATTCACGGGAGAGAGTAGGACTCAAAAATAATGTAATATGGACGGACTCTGCTGTGGGAAATAATTTGATGCATGAATCTAATCGTACCAAACATCAATAATGCCAACCCTAGAGGAGGAATGGCTGTTCGGACATGATCATTCATGATACCCAAACTTTGTTTAGCTTGCATTTTCAGAAAATTATACACATCTTTCTTTCTTTCTTTCTATTTTTGAAAGAAATAAGCATCTCCTCTCGTCTGTCTGATATGTTTGTATTAAAAATATTCAATATTTTCTTAAATAAGTAAATAGAAAGAATTTGTACAATGATTATACTTCAAACCTTTCACACTAGGCTGACTCGATCTAGTGGCTCAAATAAGTAAATAAGATTATTAATAGCAATATGTTATAAGAGAATCTATATTTACTCTCATATAATTATTGGTGTCAACATGTGGTGGTCTACTCACTACTGTATATATATTTAGTCCATTCCCGCATGTCACAACTCTGAGAAGCTCCAAAAGACAAATGTTAATCACAATGGTGAGTTTGTCTTAAAGTTTAATAAAAAAAATATTTTTAATGGAATCACTAAACTATTAAATGCTAATAAAAATTATATTTAAATTAGTTTTAATTATAAATTTATATCAAAACGTAATTATTGTAATTTATCAAACGCGGGAAAATTAGTCAATCTCATTTGCACGTGTTTTGAATTTAGAAATTGTAGAATGTACACAACGTTTCTTGTCAGGCCATCCTGCTGAGTTGAAAAAGGAAAAAGTGGCTTTTAAGCAACATACGATCCCATCTCATTGATTGCTTTATATAAGACCGACCCCACCGGACAGCAATTTGAGTGTGGAGTCAGTGGATGTAGATATTTTGAAGTATTATCATTATTCTATTCTCACATAATATTTTTATAACAAATTATATAGTTTTAAAAAATCAAAATACAACATAAAATAACTAATGCAATAAAAGGAGATAAATAATAAGTTATTTAAAATGCTTTGTTAAATTATTATAAATATGAATTACTCTTATTATTTCATTGTCTTTTTCTTTTTGATAATGCAACAACTAGTAGTGAAGTGAGAATGACGGAGTAATTCATTTTTTTTAATCAGCAGACAGAGTATTTCATATATTCATATTTCTTAATGCAACCTTATTGAATTAAAAAAAAATTAAAATGATTTATGAATATATATATATCTCTCTACCTGTCATGTTAATTTTATTAACAGAATAAAACAAAGGCACTAAGTTCTTCGATTCAGAGTCACTGGACAAAAAAAGTATGCAGTTTTTATGTAAGTCATGGATTTAACACGCATATATGAGTGTAACAAATTACGGTATTTTATTTTAACTGTATATCATTTTTTTTTTACTGAATATCATTTGCTTATTCACATCTTAAGATTCAATGCATTTTAACATTAATGTCATCGTAAATCATTTTGCATACCAAAATGCTTGAAAAAAACAATTTTTTATTATAATTTAAGCATCTTTCTTTTATAGGTGACAGACATCAATTATATGAGTAAAGAATGTATTTTATCAGTAATAAATAACAGTTTAAGAGAATATATTGAATAAAAAATGTAACATATCTTTTCAAAATTTATTAAAATTATATTATTTACTTGATAAAAATACATGTTTGTATTTAAAAAAATGGATATTTACTTTTTATAATCCTTATATATGTAATAGCCTTATATTTACGGGAGCCATGTGAAGACCGGCCCGTCTCTATCCATACAATATAATCTGTTTTAGACATTTGTGATCTATGCAAGACTAGTAAAAAGCCACGCGTATTACTCTTTTGGGGTGATTAATGCTTTTTATTTTAAGTAATCTATGTAACGTTAACGTACTCATACATATTTTATTAATTGTAAGTAATCAATCTATGTAACGTTAACATACTCATACATATTTTTGATTCGTACTCATACATATAATAAGGGCTTATTCCTTACCTACCTTTGACCACTTGTATTATTTCGTGTGCCATATTATAAATAAACAGCAATGATTAAAAAGACAAAGAATAAACAACGGCTTCTTCACAGCTAGGCCGCGAGAGAGAAAGGGACTAACATATACTACAATAAATAGTTTAAAATTTCTCACAAGATTGAAGATTCCAACAAGTATCTCACATTTTTCTTCTCGCTATTCCAGCGAAATTATCAATGACATGGCTGCTTCAAACAACAAGGCCACGAGAAGGGGATGAAAACAACGTAGAAAATGAGTCATGTGTAGTTAATTATTTTAGCTCTGTTGTAATCTATATTGCATTTTATATTATGTCTTTTTGTTTAGGATAAATTTTAATATCATGTCAGAAAGTGGATTTGAACTTAATTTAACCCCACAAAATAAATTTATAAAGTAAATATTGTTTTCTACATTTATAGTTTAACTCGACATTATCTTTATTTAATGTGAGATTTAATATATTTTATTTTTTTTATGTCTATTCATCATATAAAATTTTTAACACATTCCTCTGTCTAAGTATAATCATATTTCCTTTCAAAATTCAAATAGTTAAAGTCATAAAAAAAATGGTTATTTCTTACATGATATTGTTTATTCTAACAAGAGTACTTTAGATCTTCCCCGTCCCTGTTGACTGTTGTCTTTTCAATTTGATGAAGTAGATTAATTAGAAGACCTTAAACAATTCATATAACTATTAAATTTAATCAATATAGTAAACAAATTTATATCAGGATGATTGAAGCTGATCAACTTCCTCTCAATGGTTTTTCCACCGCACACCTGTCGATCTTCAATACCACAAGAACTCATGCGCATATGTTAATTAACTGTCTTTTTTGTTTTGGTTTATCGATATATCATCATCATATGCGTCATCACCATTTGAAACTGAAAACTAAGTTCCAAAACTTTGGTAGGGACATTACATTAATTACGGCAAATTTACGTAAGGGGGCTTATTTTAAAAACTATTTACGGATTGGGGTTTGTTTTAAAACTAATGACGGAGGGGGTCTGTTCTTGGGTGTAACCCGCCATTGCCAATGGCGGCAAAGGTGGAGAGAGGCTGGTATCGTTACTGGTAGTGGCGATATAGGTGGAGAGAGGCTGGGACTCGCTGACCGTGATGGCGAGATAGGGCAAGGGCAATCTCGCCGTTAGCATTGGCGAGATGCTCCCTGTTGACTGGTGCCGCTAGCCCTTCTGGCGGGATTGGCGCTGTTCATTAAGAGGCACATGCATTGCTTTGTTGTTGTAAATTTTGTTTAAATAAAGCAGTTGCATGATACTCAACGTATGAAGTTGCAGATGCTCTTCTTGTTCATGATGAGACTAAACATAAGGTCTGAAATAGGGTTCAAAGCTAGCTGTAGGTTGCGCATGCTCTCCTTGTTCATGATGAGACTAAACATAAGGTCTGAAATAGGGCTTATAACTAGCTGTAAATGTTCACAGGTTAGGGGTTCAGAGATGCTACACCATATTCACATGCATACAGTTTACTGGCGTGTAAATTACGAGATAGCTTCAGCTTTCTTCTTGTAAATTTTGTTTACATAGAACACTTGCAATGACCTTGAATACTTGGCAAATTTCATACTGAACGAGAGTAAGAAACTGAAGAGAGGAAGAAAGAGGTCCGTTTGAAGTTTGAAATTT
>NC_038247.2:9088484-9092786 GCF_000004515.6 Glycine max
TAATTAGAATTTTTATTAGTAATTTGGTAATAATGTTTACTTATTGTAATTTGTATCCCAAGTTTAAGTTTAGTAGATGCAGCAAGCAGATACACTTATTTATTTTAAAAAGACTGTTGTTATGATTATTTATTTTGAATTTTGTTGATGTAGGTATATCATGAATTCAATTATTACAGTGTTGTATTTCAACGGAAGAGTATTTGAAGACAATGATGGTGTAATATTTGAAGGCAGTAAAAAGGCCATTCAGATTAAACGCGGAATTAGTTTCAATGCTTTGAAAAAAAAAATTGGAGATAAGGTAAAGTTAGAAAATAATGAAATTATTTCTACTATAAGTTGTAGATTTTTAGTTTCAGGAAAATATGTTGCGTTGCAAATTTGTGATGACGAAGATGTTGAAACTATGATCGAAAGTTTTCAACAACAACAACAAATGTCAGTTCTAGAGTTGTACGTAGAAAAGGATGTTGCTGGTGGTTCTATGTTTCATGCTGCAAATTCTGTTACGTCATGTGGACGTAATGTATCTCATTATGAGTCGGAACTGCCAAAAAATATAAGCAATTTACATGTTGATGAAGATGATGATGATGATGATGATGATTATCTTGCATCTAACTCATACGTTGAAGAGTCTTTCGATGAAGATGATAGTGATGATGGAATATCTCATACAGACGATGAAGTCACTGACATCGTTGAACCAGTTTCAATTGTTCACCCAAGCGAAGGTAAATGTTTGTGAAATACAAAATTAGTTGAATACATCTATCTTTTTATGAGAATTGTATTTAATGGTAATTAAATAGGAGTAGTTTGTTGACGTGATTTTATTTTATAAATTATTAGGTGTACCAGAAATTCAAAATCCATTTTGGAATGATGCTAGCCATTATAATAATATCAACTGGAGTCATCCGGACGAGGAGGACATTTGTGGTCTAGACATGCCAACGACTTTTAATGTTGGACAAGAATTATATGTTGGCATGGATTTTGACAGTAAAGATGCAGTCAAAAATGCACTCAAACAATATGTGATGAAGGTGCATCAAAGTTTTAAGGTTGTTGAAACGAAATCACACAAATATATCGTTTGTTGCCCCAACAACACCGAAGAGTCTCCTTGCCCTTTTTATATGAGGGCAATTTTATCCAAAAAAACTGATGCATGGAAAGTGACACAATGGGGTGGACCGCACACATGTCTAAATATGACTATGACACAAGACCATGAGAAGCTTGATTCAAATTTAATTGCGACTTGCGTAGTAGGTACGTTTTTTATGTTCATAGTATCCTACTTTTGTGTTATTTGTTATTTTAATTTGTAATTTTATTTACTTATTTGAATTACAGGCATGATCAGAGAAGATCCATCAATAAAAATTTCTTTGATTCAAGAAAGGATAAATAGTGAATTTTCCTATAAGGTTTCATACAGAAAAGCATGGATGGCCAAACAAAAGGCGATTGCAATTGAATATGGCGATTGGGAAGAGTCGTATGCGAAACTCTCGTCATGGCTAACACACATGCAAAATCATTCTCCTGGGCTCTTACTTTCAAATACTACATGACGATTTTATTGTTGGCAATAGGGTGAGTCGCGAACATCGTCAATTTCATAGAGTATTTTGGACATTTGGTCAATGCAAGGAGGCTTTTAAGTACTGTAAGCCAATCATACAAGTTGACGGCACACATTTATACGGAAAATACCGTGGGACCCTATTAATGGCCACATCGCAAGATGGAAATGGTGGTGTTCTTCCTCTAGCATTCGCCGTGGTCGAAGGCGAGACGCTAACAGCATGGTCATGGTTTTTGGCCCACTTGCGTGAACACGTCACAGATAAGAATGGAATTTGTCTAATATCTGATCGTCACGCGAGTATAAAGTCTGCTGTCGCTAATGAAGCACTTGGTTGGCAACCTCCCCACGGCTATCATGTGTACTGCGTCCGACACATAGCCAGCAATTTCAATCGCAAATTCAACAACGCGAAACAAAAAGAGATGTTCAAGAAATTGGGTAAGGTTTATTTTATACATTAATTTAATTTGAGTTTCATGTCTACGTACAACTGTTGATGATAACAAATTTGATGCAGCGTACACTCCTTGCAAGCATGTGTTTGATCAAAACTTAGAAAAATTTCGTCAATTGAGTCCAGCTATAGCAAGATGGATTGATCGAATCTCAAAGGAAAAATGGAGCATGGCTTACGATACATCTGGACGACGATATGGTCACATGACAACCAACTTATCAGAATGTGTGAATAAGGTGTTGAAAGATTGTCGCAGCATTCCAATAACAGCGTTGGTGAAGTCAACATATAGTAGGTGCCGAAAGTACTTTATTGATCGTGGTCGCCAAGCCCAAAGACAATTAAGAGAAGGCCAAGTTTATTGTTCTAAGCTTGTTACAGAACTTAGGAAAAATCAAGAACAAGCTTGTTCGCACATCGTTCGCGTGTATGATATCCACTCGACAAGGTTTGAAGTAGAGGAGACCTTCAATCCTATAACGCAACGTGGCGGACAAAAATGGGCAGTTAACTTGAATGGCCATTACTGTCAATGCGGAAGGTATTCTGCGCTTCACTATCCATGTTCACACATTATTGCAGCTTGTGGTTACGTGAGCATGAACTACTACCAATATATAGATGTTGTTTACACCAATGAGCACATCTTAAAAGCATACTCCGCACAGTGGTGGCCTCTTGGGAATGAAGCGGCAATTCCTCCTTCTGATGAGGCATGGACACTAATCCCTGACCCAACTACAATTCGTGCGAAAGGTCGGCCAAAATCAACAAGGATAAGGAATGAGATGGATTGGGTCGAACCATCTGACCACCGACAAAAATGTAGTAGATGTGGAGCTGAAGGGCACAATAGGCGTCGATGTCCAATGCAATCTGACCGTGGGAGTAATTCATTTAATTGATTTATGTATGTTACATGCCTGACTTGTATTGCTTTAGGTTTTGTTCAATGTATTTACTTGTTGGTCTTCAATGAAATCGTCAGTTACTTTTTGTTGAATGTGTGCTTCTAATGAAATAAAATTACATTTAGAAGTTGAAATAAATGGAGTGGATCAATCGAGGTTGAGTGACATTGGTGTTGATCGTTAGTTAGAAACGTTAGTGTCTAAGTATTTTGTCTTAGTTTTTTATTTGAAGGGTGAGGGCTAAGTTCTTTTTATTTTATGGTTAGGGCTAAGTTTTTTATTTTAGGGTTAGGGTTAATTTTATAATTGTATGGGGTAGGGTTAGGCCTTATTTTTTATTTGTTGGGGTTAGGGCTAAGGTTGTTTATTTTTGGGTTTAGGGGGAATTTTTTTATTTTAGTGGTTAGGGTTAATTTTTTTATTTGAAGGGTTAGGGTGTAGTTCTTATTTTTTAGGGGTTAGGGCTAAGTTTTTTTATGATTTAGGGGTTAGGGTTAAGTTTTTTATTTGAAGGGTTAGGGTTAGTTCTTATTTTGGAGGGGTTAGGCTTATTTTTTTTATTTAGGGTTAGGGTGTATTTCCGAACATTATAGGGTTAGGGCTAAGTTTTCTTATTTTAGGGTTTAGGGTTTATTTTTTTAATGTGTACTTGTAATGAGATAAAATTACATTTAGAAGTTGAAATAAAATTTGTTTTTTTTAATGTGTACTTCTAATGAAATAAAATTACATTTAGAAGTTGAAATAAAATTTCGTTTTTTTAATGTGTACTTCTAATGAAATAAAATTACATTTAGAAGTTGAAATAAAATTTGTTTTTTTTAATGTGTACTTCTAATGAAATAAAATTACATTTAGAAGTTGAAATAAAATTTCGTTTTTTTAATGTGTACTTCTAATGAAATAAAATTACATTTAGAAGTTGAAATAAAATTTGTTTTTTTTAATGTGTACTTCTAATGAAATAAAATTACATTTAGAAGTTGAAATAAAATTTATTTTTTTAAACGGTAAGGGTTTAGTTCTTATTTTTTAGGGTTAGGCTTAGTTCTTATTTTAGGGGTTAGGGTTAAGTCATTTTATTTTAGGGTGTATGGTTATTTTTTTTTATTTTAGGGGTTAGTTCTTATTTTTGAGGGGGTAGGGGGTAGGGAAGGATAGAGGGTTGAATGAGGAATCTGTGCATGAAAATCCAAAAGGAAGTCTCTGGAGAAAAGGAGAACGATAAAGTGGCAACTGAAATCCCTGTTGAATCTGGCCAATACACCAACCCATTGGGCTCGTTTAAGCCCTCTCCAAAATCGTCGTATACGATCTTCCAGGGAAAACAC